>NC_060176.1:73846904-73866904 GCF_021184085.1 Oncorhynchus gorbuscha
GTCCATTTTCTCTCGCTCTCTCTTAACTTCCTGCTGTGTACTTGATGACAGGAAGTGCCTATTTCTCATGTGACCAAGGATTAACTTCAAAGCAAATGACAGTATTGGCGACATCGTGTGGAAGCTGTAGGCATTGTAAACTATTTTCCCTTGCCATAGACAATAGAGACTGGCGGAGGGATATTTTGTTTGTTTTTTGTGAAGTTTTCCTTGGGATTTTGCCTGCTAAACACGTTCTGTTATAGTCACAGACATGATTTAACCAGTTTTATAAACTTCAGTGTTTTCTATCCACATATACTAATCATATGCATATACTATATTCCTTGCATGAGTAGCAGGACGTTGAAATTTTGCGCGATTTTTAACAAAAAGCTGTGAAAATTCGCAGCCTCCTTAAAAGGTCACCCTTTTGGCGAAGTAGGCTGTGATTCAATGATAAATTAACAGGCACCGCATCGATTATATGCAACGCAGGACAAGCTAGAAAAACTAGTAATATCATAAACCATGTGTAGTTGTGAATATGTGAAGATTGTTTTTTTTAAGGTGCTTACTAGCATTTAAACTTACCTTGGCTCCTTACTGCACTCGCATAACAGGTAGTCAGCCTGCCACGCAGTCTCCTCGTGGAGTGCAATGTAATCAGCCATGATCGGTGTCCAAAAATGCCGATTACCGACTGCTATGAAAACTGAATTAATCGGTCGACCTCTAGTTTTTTCTAGGTGGGCCGTCTAAGTGTTTCAGGCCACTTATGTCCAAACGGTAAAGAAAAAAAAGTGGGATGTGTGAAGGTTCAGTGTAAACTTAAATGACTAAAACCAGCTATAAAGTACAGTATGTAGAAAACATTATGGCGCTGTTATTTATTTTAAGATCAGTCGGGGACAATCAAATTCCCCAAATAATTAATTCAGTTCTATCTTTGTCAAGACATGGGGCCCCACATTGATTTTGTTACATTTGAGTCACACAAATGGCATAAGCCATGGCAAGATGTGTAGATTGGAGTAAATTAGCTACATAACAGCTACATTTTGTCACTGCGGACAATGGGAGAGTCTCTAAAATTTCCGGTCAGAGACTGCACCATTGACCATGCCCACGGCCCCTCCACGTCCACTACCTAAGCCCCATTTTGACCCAGAAAAAAACCCTGGAATGTATCATTCCCAACCAGAAGGATCACCTTTTCAATTATTTGGGGGTATTTGTATGATCCATCTGTCCTTCTATGCAGTTGTGGCATGCATATGTTAGAGGCCCTTTCTTCCTACTTTAGCCTACATTACTCCCAACTGGCCCAACTGAACCGTTTCACCATTCCACAGTCATTTACTCACTGTCTGAACTCATGTAGAGTAGCCTACTGCTTCTTTGTATTGGTTTGTGACATTTCGGGAGACTTCAGGTGGGTTTGAGTCGAGCTTGAATTATTTTTTTTCTGAGTATCACCTGTCAGTATACAGCAGCGTTGTCTTGATGCTAGTCCTGTTTTGGTGTAGGCCAGTTGGGAGTAATGTAGGACTCGGGAGTGAATGCAGTAGGGCTGGGCCATATCGCCAAAATGTCATGGTATTTTTTTAAATTTTTTATGTTATTTTGTTTTTGATCAATAAAAGTTCTAAATTTGCTTTGAGTAGTGTGACCCTAGGGTGGCAACACATACATTATAAGTGATTACAATGGGCCATTCTCCATTCTGATTGTTTTATACTGTTTAATTCAACTTCAACCTAAAATAATTTCCTGCACTCATTTGAGATCATTTCCACACTGCGGACAAAAATACTAGGCCTTATTTTTAACCAGATGTTGCAATTGCGATTTAGATCAAACCACTTGGGTGAACTTTTAGAAATAGAATATAAATAATGGTGGGCACTTTGAATACAGTGACATGACAACGAATGAAACATGTTATTGTGACAGGGTAGGAACCAAAGTGTTGATCAGTGTTTCCAAGGGGACCCTATAGTCTTTGGCTACATTACATCTTTATTCATACAGCCAACTTGCAATTAGCATTAGTGGCTAAGAAAATAAAAACTAGCTGTTTGCAGATGTAAGAAGCACAAAGTAATTATAGTATGTTTGTGGATTTATATTAAATCCATAAGCAAAAATGAAAATTTGTTGCATGTGCTGCATTGACCATGCAGACCTGAACAAAAGTGTCAGGTGGTCAAGCAACAACAAATGCGCTCCTTGAGTGACAGGGATGGACTAGGTCTGTGTGGAAGCGGCATGGAGAGGGATGACTCAAGTAGTGGAGTAAACTATAAAAGTTAACGTTACACACGGTGTATCACATTAAACGAACCAAACATTCAAATACCCCTATAGAAGGTAAAGTAAAAACTCAAACCGGTCTGTGCATAAATACCTGTGTGTGTGTGTGTGTGTGTGTGTATATAGTAAAATATGGTATACCGCCCAGCTCTAGAATGCAGTTTGAGACTAGTGAATCCGTTCTGAACTATGCAATTGTGTGATGGAGATCTCTGGACATGCGCTGTCTCCAAAAGCACATACAATACATCTCTGTGGCAGATATTGTAAGAAATAAATCTATTTTGGTCTTGAAGTTGCTATGGTGAGCCAACATTAGTCACTTGAGAGAGAAACATTTTCTAGTTACCACAAACAAGCCACTAAAGAATGGTTCTGTTGTTTCTCCCTTTCCTCTCTCCATTAGAAAAGCATTATCTGGAAGGTTTGTGCATTTCTTAAGCTTTCTACTCTTTTTTTTTCTTACCTTTTATGTCCAAATCCGTATGTGATGTTTTGCTTGCTTGAAAATGTCCCATCAGATGTTGGTTTGCCAATTTCTTATTGCAATTGTTTCTAGTTGTCGATCTTATCTTCGTTTTTAACAGCTTACTTTGGTTCATTTGACAACTAATGGTCTCGCTACCTTAGCAATTTTTTTATTTATTCCCAGACTTAAGAATGTCTTCATTTTTAGTTTACAAACTGAAGAAATGCAGAGCAAATGTTGCCATTTGATTAGCCTGCATTGATAATGTGCAGATGAAAGTAGAATATTAAGTGCATGTTTCAGTCATCCAGCTGATAGAAGGGGAGCCCAGTGTGGACAGACGGGTGTATGCATGAGACCAGACAACCCTTCTTCTCCAAGTTTACAAGGCATGCTGTGAACATGGATTGTGGGTGTATGAGGTCAGAGTTGAAAGGGTAGGGGGGCTGAGAAATCAGTGTGTTAACCCTGGTGTTCTTCTGACCTTCTCTGCCAGTCTCCAGCCATGTACCACGTCCAGATGCCTCATATGACGCTGAGCCAGTCCAAGCCCTACAGACCAGGTAAAGTTGAGACTGGCAACGCTGTCTCATGTCTTCCTTGTCCTCATCAATAGCACAGTTCATCTGCCAAATTAACAGCCAAAGACTGCTTCCAGAAGTCAGACATGTTGCCCTCACACATGCGTGCACATGGAGCCAAAGCTGTCTGGCAAACGCATAGTGAAGACATTCTCATGACTTTGTGCAGTAAAATATTCATTTGTTTTGTAGTCGTAACAGCCGGCAGGCATCGGGTGATAGCGCTGCTTTATGTGTGGAGCTTTTGACGGCGTTGTCTAGTCTGCTGGAGAGCCAAACAGTTACACTCACAGTGCTTTTGGAATTCAGCATTTTCATAGATGGATTCGGCATTGTAGACAAATAATTAACTTAAAAGGTTGCCCACCCAGATATATCTCCTGTTGTTCTGGATGTTTGTGTTCTGAACGGTTGTTGTGGTATGCCACTGTCTGCTGCAGTACCCAACATGCCCCAGCAGAGGTCAGACCAGCACCACCCCCAGGGCACGCCCACCATGATGCACCCGGCTGCGGGGCCGCCCATCGTGGCCCAGAGCCCTGCCTACTCAGCCCAGTACTTCACGTGTAGCCCACAGCAATTTACCAGCCAGCAACTGATGCCCCACTACCAGTCACAGGTAACAATCTGCCAAAATAACTACTCTACTCACTTCTATGGACCATGGATAATGGAAAGAAGACCCTATAGATTTTCAGGGCTTGTAGAAGGTATTCCAATACTCCTCCAATGAGCGCATGAATGCCTTAAAATCATCAGCAGTGTCTTTGGAATAGGAACGCACACGTGCAGGCAGTGAGTTCTCCATCTACCCCCCCCCAGGCCCAGCATGTGTTCAGCCCGGTGATTCAGGGTCAGGCCAGGATGATGGCCCCTCCCACCCACGGCCATCCTGGCCAGCTGGTCTCTTCCACCACCCAGTATGGTGAACAGACTCACACCATGTACGGTAAGACTCCACTGTGTGTCAGACCACATTTTCTACTCTTCCCACTATCTGGTTGTGTGTATGTACCTCATCTCACCACCCAGAACCAAATCAGCGACTCTATTTTGGTTCTGGGACCGGTGGTAGAGAGATTTGTAATACGGTTGCATAGCCACACTAATTCCATGTAAAAAGCATAAATGGTGTGCGATTGCGCAATAACCGTTAGATTCTTTTTCTTTTTGGCAAAGCAAACATGTTGACATGTTGTTTCTGTGTAGTCTGTCTGGTCCGTGACAATAACCCAGTCTTTGTTTGGGGGGGGTTTCAGTGTCACAAGGCCC
Organism: Oncorhynchus gorbuscha; assembly: GCF_021184085.1. Classification (NCBI taxonomy): domain Eukaryota; kingdom Metazoa; phylum Chordata; class Actinopteri; order Salmoniformes; family Salmonidae; genus Oncorhynchus; species Oncorhynchus gorbuscha. The sequence continues at coordinate 73,851,522 of NC_060176.1, forward strand.
CATGCCGCAGCAGTACGCCCACCCCAATACCACACTGCATCCCCACCCCCAGCCCTCGGCCACCCCCACAGGCCAGTCCCAGCAGGGTGTGCAGCACGGTGGCAACCACCCGGCCCCCAGCCCCGTCCAGCAGCACCAGGCTGCTGCAGCTGCCCAGGCCCTGCACATGGGCAACCAGCCCCAGCAGCAGATGTACCAGGCCCTGGCCCCCACCCCACCCTCCATGACCCCGGGGCCCAACCCCCAGTCCCCCCAGGGCAGCTTCTCCTCGGCCCAGCAGGCAGTCTACCTCCACCCCCAGCAGATGCAGCACGGCTACAACCCCTCCCACATGGCCCACATGCAGCAGGTGAGCTCCACCTTCAGAAGCCCTTCCCTTCACTCTGAGTACATACTATATGAGCAGGTTAGTGGTCCCAGGAACAAAAACACATCTTTTTTTATAGAATCAGTCAGTAACAGTTATATGTATCTTTTTCTACTAAGCTTTTTTCTCTGTCTTGTTCTCTCCCTCTTCAGGCCCATATCCAGTCTGGGATGGTGCCGTCCCACCATGGTAACCCTGGCCACCCTCAGATGATGCTGATGGCCACCCAGCAGCAAGGTGGCCCTCAACCCCAACTCGCCCAGAATGCCCTCAACCCCATCCCAGTGTCCTCCACTGCTCACTTCTCTTACTTGGCTCACCCCCAAGGTATGTCCATATGAAACCCCATCCCTACATGCCTCGGGGAGGACTTCTCCAGTCACCTGACGGCTTGTTCAACTAAACACAAGTCTTAAATTGGGGCAAATAGGTTGTTCATCATCAATGTTTGATCCCATTTCCCAGTCTTTTTGCTAATGATCATTTTGGTTGAAAACTGATATGAATAAATGCTGACATGCAGCTGTATCTAATCTAACCACGACTGGCCAATCAATGATTTGTTCCATTTTGTGTTTTGTCCCTGCAGTACAACAGCACCATCAGCAGCAGCTGTAGAGGGTACTGTGGAGAACATGGACCCCTCTACCACCCTCGCTCTCGGAGTCTTCACACAGAGAATCCACACAGCTCTCATCATGCTACATGTGCGTTCCTCTCCCAGTCAGAATGTTCAGAGGTTTTATTAGTTTAGAGTTGTGCTGATAACAGAAAGGACTCCTTTCCCCCCCACACACACACCTAAGTGGAACTTGATTTGGCTTGCCAATTTAAGAATTGAGAATGTAAAAAAAGTACCGGAGCTTGCATTATGTCTGCACCTTGATATGAAAATTCTTCCGACTTGGGACAGTTTTAAAGTGACTGTTTAATTGCTGCTACTATTGCTGCATTCAAGACTTAAGAACAGGTTCAAACCAAACTAAAACAAATTAAAATCTTCCTGTAATTAATAACAAGTTTGGCTAAAAGGACTGAAGTATTATTTATGAATTGATGGCTAAGGTGATCCCACTTCCCACCTGACCATTATGGAACTTAAGTTAAAATACAGTTTACTTTGTAGATATCCATTTTAAAAAAATTAGGAAAAAAATAAAAGTTTTAAACTGGGTAACTGTCTGTTTATTTTAGCTTTCTGTTTAATCACATTTTTTGAAGTAATGTATAGACCTTGACAAATGTTTGAATTAAGTTGGTCAAAAAGTAGATGACCACTCAAGGCCATGGACAAGATTAGGACCTGGTCCCCTATCCCAGTGATTCTAGAGGGCTGTATAATTGATTGAAGTACTTTGACCATCCAGATCAGTTTGCATGTGATGTCTTTTTAGAAAGGCTATTTGCAAGATTAGAACCTGTGACCTTCAGATCTCTAAATGCCTAGTCAACTGCACCACTTATTTCACAGATATAAAGCTGTTCAGTCAACAAATCACATTTTAAAATAGTTGGGTAAGGTTGGAAAACAAACAGAGCATTGTGATTTGAACTGACAAACGTGGGTTGCGACCAAGTTAACACCCTTCAACCTACCTCCATATGAGCCTTGTCTTTATTTGACTCACCTATAAACTCCACCCCCTGACCTGTCACTAAGCGGTTGAGGCTGAAGTCGTGGCAAGTGGATCTGCAACAGCCGAACACCGTTATAGATTTCCAATAGCAAAGCTCAGATCAACATAAGCTATTGTTAATGAAAGTTTATTTGTCCAAGTAAACATCTCAACCTCCAATATCTCACACAAACTGAAATCGTGTGTGTGTAGGCTACATGATACAATCAATTGGTAACCCTCAGATCACAATTTGTTAATATCCATTAGTCTTACATGAAACGCAGCAAAGTTGTTTCCCGTTTCAGTCACGTCTTTGGTCATGTTTGTCAAAAACAATTCACCTCATTGGTTGACAAGAGGTCATGAAGTTGAAGAGCAACTTCATGACCTTTAATCACATGGTTTGTGTAAAGTACATGTAGGTGCAAGTCGGACAATTATATATTTTTTATCCCCATAATGCAACATACTTTGAAAGGCAGTGACTAACGATCTGCTCGGACGTGCCCAGTGAGTCTGAACTGTCTATACCGGTCTCAATATGGATGGGATCAGTACATATTTTAGCACCAGGTATCAACGAGGCTCAAGAAAAATGTTTCCCAGGTCCCTTAGCGACACCCTTTAATGACCCAGTTCTATTTGAACCCCTAGCACCCTCTGTTCAGACTAAACACGTGAAGACATTATAGGGCTTTGTGGTGGAGCCACTTAATCATTTCGGGGAACACTTGTTGACTCCAAGTGATATTTGTAGATAAACATGAAACCACGAGGGAGGTGTGGAGCTTTTTCAGTCACAAATGTGTTTTGGTTAGCTTTATTTTCCAAAAGTCAAATATACAGTTTATATAAATTTAGAATGCTTATAACTGAGGGAAATGTAACAATTGATCAAAGATCGACAAAAGCTTTGGGGTGGTTTTCTTAGTGATGGAATGTTACAGTGCTAATACATAAATAGAATCAACAGTATTGAGAAGACATGCATTCATCAGTTGAACTCAATGTACAAATGTCAGCCAAGGCATCGCTCAGGGGCCAAAATAAATGCTTGCAAGCAAATGTTCTAATACCTGAGCACAGGAGGTTGGAGGCACATTTTTTTAATTGGTGAGGATTGGCAGGTGGTAATGGCATCAAACATGGTTTCTATGTGTTTTGATGCCAATCCATTTGCACTGTTTCCTTGGGAGTATAAAACAAACCTATGTGCAGACAGTTGAAGAGGAAGCAGCAACCCAGGTCTGCAGTGATGGAATGCACTCGAAGCTTGACACTGACGTAAGTAGGGGTGATCTTTATTGCTGGATGCCAAGTATGAATGGTTTGTTTCTCCAGTGTACAGGTTCAGCCATAATATAAAGTGTTGTTCAATAAGTCAAATCATGGGAAATCTGTTATTGCACTAATTTCTAACGTCAGGCCCGGAGGCAGTCAAGCAGTCTCTCTCTACAGGTCAGAGGGACTGATACCGTTGATTTCCTTTCGCAGAACAGACGTTTGGGTTTAGTTTAAACTTAAGTGCAGGAGACCAACCGTACTTTACAATTGTCTATTGCCCCACCCCACCTAAACACTTAATGTCAGTTTCAATTTTGGAAGATACCCTTGATACATTTGTAGCTCAATTATGCAATGAAAATAAAATATCCTGATCATGTCTAAGATCAACCTGCCTTTGTGCATTTCTTAAACAGGAAACCCTATGATTACCATAAATACTGCATGACATCGAGGTTGATGAGTCGCTGACTAAAGTGTCACTGCTAAGTTAGTGTTAAGCAAGGGGAAAGGGCTACATACAGAAAAGTGAAGGGTGTTAGAGAATTTTCAGAAAGTGTTTAATAAACAAATGTATACCAGAATGGTTGTGCACAGTGTTAAGGACCCACATGGGTTCTTAGTGAGGGCTGCTTTCTAGAGCTCGATGATTAAGAAGCCATAGACAAACATTCAAATGTAGCATCTGCAAACATTTTACGAGCCATAAAAATGCCTTAAGAGAGGACCAGGATGAGTTATCCATTACTTCCTGGTAGCGATGGAGAGCACATGTAAGGACCTTTCTGTTTCATGCTAATCTTTGGCCCTGTACACATTCAGGTTTTACAACGGTGATATTTTTACACAAGGTTTGTGTAAATGTTATTGGGTAGACAAACTGTCATATCATCATTGTGTAAAAGGTTTTGTACAACTGAGTGTGAGGACCAAAGACTAGGTTGGGTTTCATGTCTCCTCCCAAACCCTTTATTCAGTCACATCTCTTGAGGTTTAGCACCAACACACTCCAACTATGAGCCTCTTCCAAACCTACATGGAAGGCTCATTTAGGGTTGTGGAGATCATGAAATTGTCAAGCCAATAACTGCTGGTCTCTACAGTAATGCCTGTTACACCATCACATTAAATCCATTATTCATTTTAGACAGTTCTAAAGAAACAAAGAAAATGTCTATTTCAGAATAGCATACTGAGTTGTACTTATGTTAGACCCTGATATGGCTGTGGGCTACACTAGTTCATTTAGCAGACAAGATATGCTTGGAATTGCGTGGCATTTATTTTATAGAATGAATATATAAAAAATATCCTGGAGGGAGTGCGCACATGCGGCTAGTCTATGTTGAGTAGTTAACAAATATGTACTTCTATATGCTTAGTTTTTTTAAATAACTTTAGTAGGGATGTTATTTTTAATAGTCGCATGAAAGGCATTAGCTCTGTTTCTTGTGCAGGCTGCACACTTCAGTCTCTCAATCACAATTTGACAAGCACTTGATAATCTCACCCTTCAGCCTATTCTCAATTTAATATGGTCTTTACATATAGCCTAATATGTGTAATATTTTTATTAGAATGGCCCACAAATCCCATGTAGCCTGCAATCTAACAGCATATGGAGGTCACGTGCAGTTAGCTTCCCCTATGCTTGCATATTAAAAAGGTAAGATTCTCCCAAAGGAAATTTAATTAAAATTGCCAAAATTATATAGCCTAATTTGCCTAAACATAAATAATTAATAAATATAATCATTCAAAATAAAACTGTTTTAAATCACATGGCCTATATTTGGAAGGAAAGGCAGTTCAATTTGGCAGATATTTGTTGAGTTGCGAATGTCTGAAAATTAGAGAGGCCAGGCATAGAGCAATATTTCAAAATACAATTGCGGGAAAACAGTTTGGAAAGCAAATGATTAATGCTGTAAAGAGAAGACAGTGAAAGGACTTATTGTCTTATCAAAATTCTCAACTTAATTGAGTGAACATTGTTGGGTCAGTGCCACTTAAGTTTGTTTTTGAAAAATGATTTCCAGTTTAGGATGGACACGTCTCACCCCTTCTCGTAGGCCTATAATACGGTCACTGTCAGCTGAGTAGGCTACTCATTTTAATTTGTCCTATTAAAAGAAAAAGATGCTAATGTCTCCCGCCATATGAAGTGTAGTAGAATTGCAGTTATAAAAAGGCCATTTTTCACATGCAAAGAAGAAACGTATCCTATATAGCCTTGGCCTGCTATACGTGCTCAGCAATGGACTGAACGGTCTTTTTTGTTTTACCAACAGTGATTCAGTTATTATTTGCCTAAATTATGACTATCTACTCATCACATTACAAATAGTAAGCCATCTTACATAAGTCTGCAAATGCAATTAGACATGTAATGCTTTATTATAAAAAGGTGCATTTTTATGGTAAATGAGAACATCTCATATTTCTGAACATTGTTTGGGATTCTGTGTTTTCAAATATTGATGACTTTGTCAGTTACTTTTGATGTACACTACCGTTCAAAAGTTTGGGGTCACGAATGTATTTTTAAAGTAACATCAAATTGATCAGAAATACAGTGTAGACATGGTTTATGTTGTAAATGACTACTGTAGCTGGAAACGGCTGATTTTGTTATGGCATATCTACATACAGAGGCCCATTATAAGCAACCATCACTCCTGTGTTGTGTTAGCTAATCCTGAAGATCTCGTACAATTCTGTGTACTACTCCCTTCACAGAACAGCGCAAACTGGCTTTAACCAGATTAGAATAGGAGTGGGAGTCCCTGGTGCACAACTGAGCAAGAGGACTAATGTCTAGTTCGAAACAGACAGATTCATTAAATAGTACCAACAAAACACCTACGTCAACAGTGAAGAGGCGACTCCGGGATGCTGGCCTTCTAGGCAGAGTTGCAAATAAAAAGAAAAGATGGGCAAAAGAACAGACACTGGACAGAGGAACTCTGCCTAGAAGGCCAGCATCCCGGGGTCGCGCCTCTGCGAGTACTATTTAATGAAGCTGTCAGTTGAGGACTTGAGGCGTCTGTCACAAACTAGACACAAATGTACTTGTCCACTTGCTCAGTTGTGCACCAGGGCCTCCCACTCCTTTCTATTCTGGTTAGAGCCAGTTTGCAATGTTCTGTGAAGGGAGTAGTTCATTGTTGTACGAGATCTTCAGTTTCTTGGCAATTTCTCCCATGGAATAGCGTTCAATTCTTAGAACAAGGATAGACTGACGTTTCAGAAGAAAGTTCTTTGTTTCTGGACATTTTGAGCCTGTAATCTAACCCACAAATGCTGATGCTCCAGATACTGAACTAGTCTAAAGGCCAGTTTTCAGCGATGCTAACAATTGTAAAAAGGTTTTCTAATAATCAATTAGCCTTTTAAAATGATAAACTTGGATTAGCTAACAACATGCCATTGGAACACAGGAGTGCTTGTTGCTGATAATGGGCCTCTGTAGATATTCCATAAACAAGTCATTTACAACATTAACAATGTATTTCTGATCAATTTGTTATTTTAATGGACAAAAGAATGCAATTTTCTTTCAAAAACAAGGACATGTCTAAGTGACCCCAAACTTTTGAAATGTACGTCAGTTGGTCTCTACACCGTAATAATGGTCTAGGCTACATGACATGTGCGACTATGATTAGAAAAAGTTGCAAAAAAACCTTACCTTATTGCACACCCTGGGCATCATGAGTGATAGCCAAATATTGTCACCCATCAGACTAATCTTGTCTTTACCTATACTTAATGATGGACCATTATCTTGCACCTGTCGGAAGAGGGGTGGAAAGAATGTGTAATCTACGCACTTAAAATAGCGAATGGAGGTTGCTTTTCCCGTGGTTCATTTTCATTACAGCCAGTTTGGCTATACTCATGTTGTAAAGAGAAGCAATGTGCTTAATATTAGGAAAGTTGAGAAATATAGTAGGCCTAGATTATAGAAAGCTGTGCCTCTTTATTAGAGGCCATCAAAACGCTTTTCTCACGCAATTGCATAGCCTATAAAAATGTTGTGCAACATGAGCTCTCATGAAGTGTTTGATTTGCATTGATGTCAAGAGTGATTAGAGGGACAATAGTGCTGAGCGACTGGCACGTTTGGTAGGCTACTAACCATCAGAGAGCGCAGTTTGAGAAGGCTAGTCACATGGAATTTGACTGTGGTCATGACTCGTCACCGTAACAGCCTTAAGCTCATCACAGTTAAGTTTTTTAATTATTATTTTTTCAACACCTTCATATTCCTACAAAAATAGTCTGCGTACTAAAATACACAGTGTGTAAAAGTACACAATGTGTGCATTTGAGATACACTAATACACAGGGTATCAAAAAACAGAATTCATTTAAATGGAGTGTATGTGTGGAGGGAGTGAACAGACCCCTATAGAAGGGAGGGACTGAGGGAAGACCTTCCATACCAGCGCCACTCACTCCCATGTAGCAACGTCCCTTAGAAGGACCACGACAGCCGCTTCAGAAAATGACAATCATAACAAGATTAGACACTTTCCTAAAAAATACATTCACAATGGACACTCGGGTCGGACCTCTGACACCCAGCCCACGAGACAGACTTCCACTGTGGCATACACGTTCACTCATGAGTCTGTCCTTCGCTCATTTGGAGTCTCAGAGCCACCACTGGGTCGGCTGTGACCGGGAGTCCACCAATTAGAGGAACATATACTGGTTGTTGATGGCCCCGGTCTGGCTTCAGTTAGAGGAACATGTACTGGTTGTCGATGGCCCGCTTGCGGCCTCTGTCTGGCTCCAGTTCGTAGTCGGAGTCCCGTTGAGTGAGGAGGGGTGGGTGGGGGTGACGCAGAATAGGTCTGCGGCCCACAGACTCGCTCCGACGCAGGGGACCCGAGGTGGAAAGGTCTGGGAAGGGCGCAGGGCGTAGGAGAGGGAGCCTGGGCTGGGGAAGGGGGTCTGGAGAGGGGAGCAGGCTGGGGCTGCAGTGGGCTAGGCTGGGTTCGGAGCTCCAGCGGTGCAGGGAGAATGGAACCAGGACAGCGGATGAACTCTGACCTGAAGACAGAGGGATCACAGTATTTATGCTGACAGAAACAGACTGACTTGGAACATCCTTTTTGTGCTGAGTCCCATATACTGTCCCATATACTGTCCCATATACGGTCCCATATACTGTATATTCCCACAATTGTAGCTGTATTAATAGCATCTATTTTTTAAATATGTTTGTGCAGAATGTTAATATCTTTATGTAAAGTGTTAACACGACATCAAGTTTCCATGACGACACCACAGGACCCACCCGAGCTACGATCTTTTCTCTCCCTGATCGTCTGGCAGACGGCATCAGACCTCATGCTCCGATACGAACAGGCTAATCGGGTTGATGCACTATATAGTTGATGTCAGAAGTTTACATACACTTAGTCTTTAAAACTCGTTTTTCAACCACTCCACAAATTTCTTGTTAAACTATAGTTTCGGACATCTACTTTGTACATGACGCAATACATTATCCCAACAATTGTTTACAGACAGATTCTTTCACTGTATCACAATTCCAGTGGGTCAAAAGTTTACATATACTAAGTTGACTGCCTATAAACAGCTTGGAAAATTCCAGAAAAGGATGTCATGGCTTTAGAAGCTTCTGATTGGCTAATTGACATCATTTGAGTCAATTGGAGGTATACCTGTGAATGTATTTCAAGGCCTACCTTCAAACTCAGTGCCTCTACTTGACACCATGGGAAAATCAAAAGGAATCAGGCAAGACCTCAAAAATTGTAGACCTCCACAAGTCTGGTTCATTCTTGGGAGCAATTTCCAAACGCCTGAAGGTACCATGTTCATCTGTACAAACAATAGTACGCAAGTATGACCACGCAGTACTCAGACCCTTTGCAATGAGACTCGAAATTGATCTCCGGTGGATCCTTTTTCCATCGATCATCCTTGATGTTTCTACAACTTGGTGTCCACCTGTGGTAAATTCAATTGATTGGACATGAGGCACACACCTGTCTATATAAGGTCCCACAGTTGACTGCATTTCAGAGCAAAAAGCAAGCCATGAGGTCGAAGGATTTGTCCGTTGAGATCCGAGACAGGATCGTGTCGAGGCACAGATCTGGGGAAGGGTACAAAAACATTTCTGCAGCATTGAAGGTCCCCAAGGACATAATTGCCCCCATCATTCTTAAATGGAAGATGTTTGGCACCACCAAGACTTGCTCGAGCTGGTCGCCCGGCCAAACTGAGCAATCAGGGGAGAAGGGCCATGGTCAGGGAGGTGACCAAGAACCCGATGGTCACTCTGACAGAGCTCCAGAGTTCCTTTGTGGAGATGGAAGAACCTTCCAGATGGACAACCATGTCTGCAGCACTCCACCAATCAGGCCTTTATGTAGTGGCCAGACGGAAGCCACTCCTCAGTAAAAAGGCAAATAACAGCCCGCTTGGAGTTTTCCCAAAAGGCACCCAAAGGACTCTCAGACCATAAGAAACAAGATTCTCTGGTCTGATGAAACCAAGATTGAACACTTTGGTCTGAATGCCGAGCAGAGGAAACCTGGCACTATCCCTACAGTGAAGCATGATGGTGGTAGCATCATGCTGTGAGGATGTTTTTCAGTCTGGGGAAGATCCTTGATGAAAACCTGCTCCAGAGCGCTCAGACTGGGGCGAAGGGTCACCTTCCAACACGACAACGACCCTAAGCACACAGTCAAGACCATGTAGGGGTGGCTTCGGAACAAATCTCTGAATGTCCTTGAGTGGCCCAGCCAGAGCCCAGACTTGAACCTGATCGAACTCTGGAGAGACCTGAAAATAGCTGTGCAGTGATGCTCCCCATCCAAACTGACAGAGCAGAATGGGAGAAACTCGCTAAATACAGGTGTGCCAAACTTTATTTTATTTCACCTTGATTAACTTGTAGCGGCACACCCAAAGAAGACTTGAGGCTGTAATCGCTGCCAAAGGTGCTTCAACAATGTAGTGAGTCTGAATACTTAAAAATACACAACTGAAATGTTAAGAAATGTGTTTAAAAAAATCTAAAAACCTGTTTCTGTCATTATGGGTTACTGTGTGTAGATTGCTGAAAAAATGTAATCCATTTTAAAATTAGGCTAACGTAAGTGTCAAAAAAAATCAAGGGGTCTGAATACTTTCCGAATGCAGTGTGTGCACACACACACATATATACATATACATATGTATATATATATACATATACATATATACATACACATATATACATACATATATACATACATACATACATACATATATACATACACACATATATATACATATATACATATGTGTGTATGTGTATATGTGTGTATATATGTATGTGTGTATATATGTATGTGTATATGTGTGTATGTGTATATATATGTGTGTATGTGTATATGTGTGTACACATATATACACACATATAGATACACACACATATAGATACACACACACATAGATACACACACACATAGATACACACACACATAGATACACACACACATAGATACACACACACATAGATACACACACACATACACACACACACACACACACACACACACACACACACACACACACACACACACACACACACACACACACACACACACACACACACACACACACACACACACACACACACAGTGCCTTGCGAAAGTATTCGGCCCCCTTGAACTTTGCCACCTTTCAGGCTTCAAACAAAGATATAAAACTGTATTTTTTTTGTTGAAGAATCAACAACAAGTGGGACACAATCATGAAGTGGAACTACATTTATTGGTTATTTCAAACTTTTTTAACAAATCAAAAACTGAAAAATTGGGCGTGCAAAATTATTCAGCCCCCTTAAATTAATACTTTGTAGCGCCACCTTTTGCTGCGATTACAGCTGTAAGTCGCTTGGGGTATGTCTCTATCAGTTTTGTACATCGAGAGACATTTTTTCCCATTCCTCCTTGCAAAACAGCTTGAGCTCAGTGAGGTTTGGATGGAGAGAATTTGTGAACAGCAGTTTTCAGTTCTTTCCACACCTGTCCACAACCTCAAACAGTCACACTACAAACTCCACTATGGCCAAGACCAAAGAGCTGTCAAAGGACACCAGAAACAAAATTGTAGACCTGCACTAGGCTGGGAAGACTGAATCTACACTAGGTAAGCAGCTTGGTTTGAAGAAATCAACTGTGGGAGCAATTATTAGGAAATGGAAGACATACAAGACCACTGATAATCTCCCTCGATCTGGGACTCCACGCAAGATCTCACCCCGTGGGGTCAAAATTATCACATGAACGGTGAGCAAATATCCCAGTACCACACGGGGGGGACCTAGTGAATGACCTGCAGAGAGCTGAGACCAAAGTAACAAACATTGAAGATGAAACGTGGCTGGGTCTTTCAGCATGACAATGATCCCAAACACACCGCCCCGCCCGGGCAACAAAGGAGTGGCTTCCTAAGAAGCATTTCAAGGTCCTGGAGTGGCCTAGCCAGTCTCCAGATCTCAACCCCATAGAAAATCTTTGGAGGGAGTTGAAAGTCTGTGTTGCCCAGCAACATGCCCAAAACATCACTGCTCTAGAGGAGATCTGCATGGAGGAATGGGCCAAAATACCAGCAACAGTGTGTGAAAACCTTGTGAAGACTTTGACCTCTGTCATTGCCAACAAAGAGTATATAACAAATTATTGATATAAACAATGTGATTTTCTGGATTTTTTTCTCATTTTATCTGTCATAGTTGAAGTGTACCTATGATGAAAATTACAGGCCTCATCTTTTTAAGTGGGAGAACTTGCGCAATTGGTGGCTGACTAAATACTTATTTTTTTGCCCCACTGTATACATACTCACGTGTGTGTATACATACTCACGTGTGTGAGTGTGTGTGTGTACATACTCACGTGTGTGTGTGTATATATACGTACACACACACACACACACACACACACACACACACACACACACACACACACACACACACACACACACACACACACACACACACACACACACACACACACACACACACACACACACGTGAGTATGTACACGCACACACGTGAGTATGTTCACACACACACACGTGAGTATGTACACACACACGTGAGTATGTACACACACACACACACGTGAGTATGTACACACACACACACACACACACGTGAGTATGTACACACACACACACACACACACACACACACGTGAGTATGTACACACACACACACACGTGAGTATGTACACACACACACACACGTGAGTATGTACACACACACACACACACGTGAGTATGTACACACACACACACACACGTGAGTATGTACACACACACACACACACGTGAGTATGTACACACACACACACGTGAGTATGTACACACACACACACACACGCGAGTATGTACACACACACACACACACGCGAGTATGTACACACACACACACACGCGAGTATGTACACACACACACACACACACGCGAGTATGTACACACACACACACACGCGAGTATGTACACACACACACACACGCGAGTATGTACACACACACACACACGTGAGTATGTACACACACACACACACGTGAGTATGTACACACACACACACACGTGAGTATGTACACACACACACACGTGAGTATGTACACACACACACACACACACACACGTGAGTATGTACACACACACACACACGTGAGTATGTACACACACACACACGTGAGTATGTACACACACACACACGTGAGTATGTACACACACACACACGTGAGTATGTACACACACACACACACGTGAGTATGTACACACACACACACACGAGTATGTACACACACACACACGCGCGAGTATGTACACACACACACACACACACGTGAGTATGTACACACACACACACACACACGTGAGTATGTACACACACACACACACACGTGAGTATGTACACACACACACGTGAGTATGTACACACACACACACACGTGAGTATGTACACACACACACACACGTGAGTATGTACACACACACACACACGTGAGTATGTACACACACACACACACACACACACACACGTGAGTATGTACACACACACACACACACACACACGTGAGTATGTACACACACACACGTGAGTATGTACACACACACACACACACGTGAGTATGCACACACACAAACGTGAGTATGTACACACACACACACACACACACACACACGTGAGTATGTACACACACACACACGTGAGTATGTACACGCACACACGTGAGTATGTACACACACACACACGTGAGTATGTACACACACACACGTGAGTATGTACACACACACGTGAGTATGTACACGCACACACGTGAGATGTACACGCACACACACACGTGAGTATGTACACACACACACACGTGAGTATGTACACACACACACACACACACGTGAGTATGTACACACACACACGTGAGTATGTACACACACACACACACACACACACGTGAGTATGTACACACACACACGTGAGTACACACACACACGTGAGTATGTACCACACACACACACACACACGTGAGTATGTACACACACACAGTATGTACACACACACGTGAGTATGTACACACACACACACACACACGAGTATGTACACACACACACACACACACACACGAGTATGTACACACACACACACATATGTACACACACACACACACACACACACACGTGAGTATGTACACACACACACACACACACACGTGAGTATGTACACACACACACGTGAGTATGTACACACACACACGTGAGTATGTACACACACACACGTGAGTATGTACACACACACACGTGAGTATGTACACACACACACGTGAGTATGTACACACACACACGTGAGTATGTACACACACACACGTGAGTATGTACACACACACACACACACACACACACACACACACACACACACACACACACACACACACACACACACACACACACACACACACACACACACACACACACACACACACACACACACACGCGAGTGTACACACACACACACACACACACACACACGTGAGTATGTACACACACACACACACACACACACACGTGAGTATGTACACACACACACACACACACGTGAGTATGTACACACACACACACACACACGTGAGTATGTACACACACACACACACACACACACGTGAGTATGTACACACACACACACACACACGTGAGTATGTACACACACACACACACACGTGAGTATGTACACACACACGTGAGTATGTACACACACACGTGAGTATGTACACACACACGTGAGTATGTACACACACACGTGAGTATGTACACACACACGTGAGTATGTACACACACACGTGAGTATGTACACACACACACACACACACGTGAGTATGTACACACACACACACACACACGTGAGTATGTACACACACACACGTGAGTATGTACACACACACACGTGAGTATGTACACACACACACACACACACGTGAGTATGTACACACACACACGTGAGTATGTACACACACACACACACGTGAGTATGTACACACACACACACGTGAGTATGTACACACACACACACGTGAGTATGTACACACACACACGTGAGTATGTACACACACACACGTGAGTATGTACACACACACACACGTGAGTATGTACACACACACACACACGTGAGTATGTACACACACACACACGTGAGTATGTACACACACACACACGTGAGTATGTACACACACACACACACACACACACACACACACACACACACACACACACACACACACACACACACACACACACACACACACACACACACACACACACACACACACGTGAGTATGTACACACACACACGTGAGTATGTACACACACACACACGTGAGTATGTACACACACACGTGAGTATGTACACACACACACACACGTGAGTATGTACACACACACACACACACACGTGAGTATGTACACACACACACACACACACACACACACACGTGAGTATGTACACACACACACACACGTGAGTATGTACACACACACACACACGTGAGTATGTACACACACACACACACA
>NC_060176.1:73871904-73876904 GCF_021184085.1 Oncorhynchus gorbuscha
CACACGTGAGTATGCACACACACACACACGTGAGTATGCACACACACACACACGTGAGTATGCACACACACACACACGTGAGTATGCACACACACACACACGTGAGTATGCACACACACACACACACAGTATGCACACACACACACACACACACACACACACACACACACACACACACACACACACACACACACACACACACACACACACACACACACACACACGTGAGTATGTACACACACACACACGCGTGAGTATGTACACACACACACACACACACACACACACACACACACACACACACACACACACACACACACACACACACACACACACGTGAGTATGTACACACACACACACGCGTGAGTATGTACACACACACACACGCGTGAGTATGTACACACACACACACGCGTGAGTATGTACACACACACACACACACACACACACACACACACACACACACACACACACACACACACACACACACACACACACACACACACACACACACACACACACACACACACAGTACACACACACACACACACACGCGTGAGTATGTACACACACACACACACGCGTGAGTATGTACACACACACACACGCGTGAGTATGTACACACACACACACACGTGAGTATGTACACACACACACACACACGTGAGTATGTACACACACACACACACGTGAGTATGTACACACACACGTGAGTATGTACACACACACGTGAGTATGTACACACACACGTGAGTATGTACACACACACGTGAGTATGTACACACACACACACACACGTGAGTATGTACACACACACACACGCACACGTGAGTATGTACACACACACACACGCACACGCGAGTATGTACACACACACACACGCACACGCGAGTATGTACACACACACACACGCACACGCGAGTATGTACACACACACACACGCACACGCGAGTATGTACACACACACACACACACGTGAGTATGTACACACACACACACACGTGAGTATGTACACACACACACACACACGTGAGTATGTACACACACACACACACGTGAGTATGTACACACACACACACACGTGAGTATGTACACACACACACACACACACGTGATGTACACACACACACACGTGACACACACACACACGTGAGTATGTACACACACACACACACACGTATGTACACACACACACACACACGTGAGTATGTACACACACACACACACGTACACACACAGTATGTACACACACACACACACACGTGAGTATGTACACACACACACACACACACGTGAGTATGTACACACACACGTGAGTATGTACACACACACACACACACACGTGAGTATGTACACACACACACACACACACGTGAGTATGTACACACACACACGTGAGTATGTACACACACACACACACACACACACGTGACACACACACACACACACACACACACACGTGAGTATGTACACACACACACACACACACACACGTGAGTATGTACACACACGTGAGTATACACACACACGTGAGTATGTACACACACGTGAGTATGTACACACACGTGAGTATGTACACACACACGTGAGTATGTACACACACGTGAGTATGTACACACACACGTGAGTATGTACACACACACACACACACACGTGAGTATGTACACACACACACACACACACGTGAGTATGTACACACACACACACACACGTGAGTATGTACACACACACACACACACACGTGAGTATGTACACACACACACACACACACACGTGAGTATGTACACACACACACACACACACGTGAGTATGTACACACACACACACACACACACGTGAGTATGTACACACACACACACACACGTGAGTATGTACACACACACACGTGAGTATGTACACACACACACACGTGAGTATGTACACACACACACACGTGAGTATGTACACACACACGTGAGTATGTACACACACACGTGAGTATGCACACACACACGTGAGTATGCACACACACACGTGAGTATGCACACACACACGTGAGTATGTACACACACACGTGAGTATGTACACACACACACACACACACGTGAGTATGTACACACACACACACACACACGTGAGTATGTACACACACACACACACACACGTGAGTATGTACACACACACACACACACACACACACACGTGAGTATGTACACACACACACACACACACGTGAGTATGCACACACACACACACACACACACGTGAGTATGTACACACACACACACACACACACGTGAGTATGTACACACACACACACACGTGAGTATGTACACACACACACACACACACGTGAGTATGTACACACACACACACGTGAGTATGTACACACACACACGTGAGTATGTACACACACACACGTGAGTATGTACACACACACACGTGAGTATGTACACACACACACGTGAGTACACACACACGTGACACACACACACGTGAGTATGTACACACACACACACACACACGTGAGTATGTACACACACACGTGAGTATGCACACGTGAGTATGCACACACACACGTGAGTATGCACACACACACACACACGTGAGTATGCACACACACACGTGAGTGTACACACACACGTGTACACACACACGTGAGTATGTACACACACACACACGTGAGTATGTACACACACACACACACACGTGAGTATGCACACACACACGTGAGTATGCACACACACACGTGAGTATACACACACACACGTGAGTATGTACACACACACACGTGAGTATGTACACACACACACGTGAGTATGTACACACACACACGTGAGTATGTACACACACACACGTGAGTATGTACACACACACACGTGAGTATGTACACACACACACACACACACGTGAGTATGTACACACACACACACACGTGAGTATGTACACACACGTGAGTATGTACACACACACACACACACACACACACACACACACACACACACACACACACACACACACACACACACACACGAGTGTACACACACACACACACACACACGTGAGTATGTACACACACACACACACACGTGAGTATGTAAACACACACACACACACACGTGACACACACACACGTGAGTGTACACACACACACACACACACACACACGTGAGTATGCACACACACACACTATAGTGTACACACACACACGTGTGAGTAGTACACACACACACACACACACGTGAGTATGCACACACACACGTGAGTATGCACACACACACGTGAGTATGCACACACACACGTGAGTATGCACACACACACACGTGAGTATGCACACACACACACGTGAGTATGTACACACACACACACACGTGAGTATGTACACACACACACACACGTGAGTATGTACACACACACACGTGAGTATGTACACACACACACACGTGAGTATGTACACACACACACACACATGTACACACACACACACACACGTGAGTATGTACACACACACACGTGAGTATGTACACACACACACACACGTGAGTATGTACACACACACACACACGTGAGTATGTACACACACACACGTGAGTATGTACACACACACACACACGTGAGTATGTACACACACACACACACGTGAGTATGTACCACACACACACACACACGTGAGTATGTACACACACACACACACGTGAGTATGTACACACACACACACACACACGTGAGTATGTACACACACACACACGTGAGTACACACACACACACACGTGAGTACACACACACACACACACACACACACACACGTGAGTATGTACACACACACACACACACGTGAGTATGTACACACACACACACACACACACGTGAGTATGTACACACACACACACACACGTGAGTATGTACACACACACACACACACGTGAGTATGTACACACACACACACACACGTGAGTATGTACACACACACACACACACGTGAGTATGTACACACACACACACACGTGAGTATGTACACACACACACACACGTGAGTATGTACACACACACACACACGTGAGTATGTACACACACACACACACGTGACACACACACACACACACGTGAGTATGTACACACACACACACACGTGAGTATGTACACACACACACACGTGAGTATGTACACACACACACACACGTGAGTATGTACACACACACACACACGTGAGTATGTACACACACACACACACGTGAGTATGTACACACACACACACACGTGAGTATGTACACACACACACACGTGAGTATGTACACACACACACACACGTGAGTATGTACACACACACACACACACGTGAGTATGTACACACACACACACACGTGAGTATGTACACACACACACGTGAGTATGTACACACACACACACACGTGAGTATGTACACACACACACACACACACACACACACACACACACACACACACGTGAGTATGTACACACACACACACACGTGAGTATGCACACACACACACACACACACACACGTGAGTATGTACACACACACACACACGTGAGTATGTACACACACACGTGAGTATGTACACACACACACACACGTGAGTATGTACACACACACACACGTGAGTATGTACACACACACACACACGTGAGTATGTACACACACACACACACGTGAGTATGTACACACACACACACGTGAGTATGTACACACACACACACACGTGAGTATGTACACACACACACACACGTGAGTATGTACACACACACACACACACGTGAGTATACACACACACACACACGTGAGTATGTACACACACACACACGTGAGTATGTACACACACACACACACGTATGTACACACACACACACACACGTGAGTATGTACACACACACACACACACGTGAGTATGTACACACACACACACACGTGAGTATGTACACACACACACACGTGAGTATGTACACACACACACACACACACACACACACACACACACACACACACACACACACACGTGAGT